>NW_019384320.1:390634-437430 GCF_000671375.1 Centruroides sculpturatus
ATTATTTAAAATATATGCTCTCCATCTCAAATGACTTGTATTTTGCCCCTGTACATCATGCTTTCCCTGATAACAACAGAGTCGTGCCGGTCATCTATGTACCTCCATTCAGGGGGAATGTTTTGAATTGAGACCACGTGACTTCCGGTCTGGAGCGGAAGTTCGTACATAGTTAATCGGGCCTCCTGCCCCTAAGCTTTCTATACCTGGTCTTGGCTTTCAATTAACACTGTTCTCGAGATCGATAAAGGACAAACAGTGGTAATTTATAGATCTACAATTCTTTCAATTCAATTCTTCAAATTGCAGCCCAATAAAGAGGAATTGTCATAAAAATTTTCGTTATATAAAGACGTTATAAACAGCGGAAAAAATATCCGGCTTTAAGACACACCCTAATTTTAAGTTCGAAAATAACGAAAAAAAAAATCCGAAACAGTATAGTATTATTACGTTTTCAAGCGTGTTTCATTCATAAATAATTGTGATCAGAAATGTCAGATATTTGTTTGTATAGTGATGAAACTGTGTAACAAGAGATGAAGACAGAGGATGGGGAGAAACCCCTGAAATTACATTTTGAGATTCTTATTTCCGATGTTGGTTATATTTACGGTTGCAGATTTTAATGCGACAGGGTCATGTTCTCTTTAACTTAAAATTGGAAAATGGATGTTGGAACATCAATCTTACTGTTCTGAATTTTTTTTTTTGGTTAAGATTTTATATAAAAATCTAAAAATTTATGACCGGCAACGAGCTTTGAAACTTTTTCTTTTTTATTGATCCATTCTCCTGCTTTTTCTACAGTCTTTTCTTTAAATTTAATGAATATTTTACTATTAATTTAAATAAAAACCCCTTCGTCTGCATAAATGGAGTATTCAGACGTTGTGATAGTGGTTTTGTAATGGGGCAACGTAACACATAAACGATTTAACAAGAGATACCTCCTGGGAGTACTACTATGAGAAACTGGCCCCTATTTAAATATTAGAAAAGTGAAGAAAACCAAAAAATTTCACAGGGACAGCCTAGGTGTTAACCCGCGACCAACTATAATTTTCAGTGGTGTTACGCATTGAATAATCTTATATAAAATACCATTATTTCACGTTAAAAATAATTTTTAATTATTTTAAACTAAAATTACAAAATTATATCGCAGCATTAATTTGAAGAGACCAGAAGTTATATTATATTCTTGCAATTTTTCAAATGAAATGCATAAATTTATTCGAATATTCGTATTTAATATCTTAGAATCGATGAAATACAGCGAGGACCAACAGTTATATTATTTGTGTAAGTACGAGTAAAATCAGGATTAAGTAAAATTTATTTCCGTAAAGATTTAAATAAAATAATTATTTTATTCCTTAAGTCATTAATTATTCAAAGTAGAATCTCGCGGGAGAAGACATTAGTTGAATCTTCTAACTCATTCGAACTTTTAAAGATGTAACCGGAAACAATTTAACACGGATTATTAAAATGAAAACTGGTGTCTCTTTAATTAATATATTATTAATTACAGTAACAGATTGTCGCATATATATACATATTTCTTTTTGTTTTTCTAAGAGAAAAGGATAATAAAACCTTAAAATTATTAACTAAAAACTTTTGAAAGAGTTCACAGATGATTCTAAAATATTACAATTTTAATTAATTAGACGATCANGAGTCGTGCCGGTCATCTATGTACCTCCATTCAGGGGGAATGTTTTGAATTGAGACCACGTGACTTCCGGTCTGGAGCGGAAGTTCGTACATAGTTAATCGGGCCTCCTGCCCCTAAGCTTTCTATACCTGGTCTTGGCTTTCAATTAACACTGTTCTCGAGATCGATAAAGGACAAACAGTGGTAATTTATAGATCTACAATTCTTTCAATTCAATTCTTCAAATTGCAGCCCAATAAAGAGGAATTGTCATAAAAATTTTCGTTATATAAAGACGTTATAAACAGCGGAAAAAATATCCGGCTTTAAGACACACCCTAATTTTAAGTTCGAAAATAACGAAAAAAAAAATCCGAAACAGTATAGTATTATTACGTTTTCAAGCGTGTTTCATTCATAAATAATTGTGATCAGAAATGTCAGATATTTGTTTGTATAGTGATGAAACTGTGTAACAAGAGATGAAGACAGAGGATGGGGAGAAACCCCTGAAATTACATTTTGAGATTCTTATTTCCGATGTTGGTTATATTTACGGTTGCAGATTTTAATGCGACAGGGTCATGTTCTCTTTAACTTAAAATTGGAAAATGGATGTTGGAACATCAATCTTACTGTTCTGAATTTTTTTTTTTGGTTAAGATTTTATATAAAAATCTAAAAATTTATGACCGGCAACGAGCTTTGAAACTTTTTCTTTTTTATTGATCCATTCTCCTGCTTTTTCTACAGTCTTTTCTTTAAATTTAATGAATATTTTACTATTAATTTAAATAAAAACCCCTTCGTCTGCATAAATGGAGTATTCAGACGTTGTGGTAGTGGTTTTGTAATGGGGCAACGTAACACATAAACGATTTAACAAGAGATACCTCCTGGGAGTACTACTATGGGAAACTGGCCCCTATTTAAATATTAGAAACGTGAAGAAAACTGAAAAATTTCACAGGGACAGCCTAGGTGTTAATCCGCGACCAACTATAATTTTCAGTGGTGTTACGCATTGAATAATCTTATATAAAATACCATTATTTCACGTTAAAAATAATTTTTAATTATTTTAAACTAAAATTACGAAATTATATCGCAGCATTAATTTGAAGAGACCAGAAGTTATATTATATTCTTGCAATTTTTCAAATGAAATGCATAAATTTATTCGAATATTCGTATTTAATATCTTAGAATCGATGAAATACAGCGAGGACCAACAGTTATATTATTTGTGTAAGTACGAGTAAAATCAGGATTAAGTAAAATTTATTTCCGTAAAGATTTAAATAAAATAATTATTTTATTCCTTAAGTCATTAATTATTCAAAGTAGAATCTCGCGGGAGAAGACATTAGTTGAATCTTCTAACTCATTCGAACTTTTAAAGATGTAACCGGAAACAATTTAACACGGATTATTAAAATGAAAACTGGTGTCTCTTTAATTAATATATTATTAATTACAGTAACAGATTGTCGCATATATATACATATTTCTTTTTGTTTTTCTAAGAGAAAAGGATAATAAAACCTTAAAATTATTAACTAAAAACTTTTGAAAGAGTTCACAGATGATTCTAAAATATTACAATTTTAATTAATTAGACGATCAAATATTCTAAGATACAATACACTTCCCTCTTTATGACCAAGTTGTTTCCCGAAATACCGCTATTGAGCAAGCGTTATATACAATCGAACCTCGATATAGTGCTTTCCTGAATAGCGCTATATCGAGTAAATTTAGTTTATAGTAACACTTCGTTACTATACACTAAGTTTATGTACATTACTTTATTACAATATTACAGATAGTCTTCATTATTTTGTTACTATATTATACACAGTCTTCGTCACTATACCTCGCGTATTGTAGCCCTTATAGTAGTGTGGAATCGTAGAAGTTACGTTGATCATTGTTCGTTTTGCTATAGGTAAAGCATTGCCCTGAAGGAGGTGCGAATTCAAGTTATTTTGTTGGTACGAATCCACCACGTGCAGTAGATGACTTTGAAATCGTCATTACATCGAGAGTAGTGTTAAACTAAAGACCTTAACCGATAAAATACATATCGGGTGAGCCCTTTACTTAAGTGTTACATTCGATTTAACGCCGATTTCAACTGTGGCGTTAATTCGAGGTTTGTTGTAATGAAATACAGTAGATCCCCTATAACACTGTAGATAATTCCGTGTTATATGAATTCCACGTTGTACGAGTCACTTAGATTTTACAAATACGTGAGCCGTTCACAGCCAGGCACACGTATTTGTAAAATCTAAGTGGCTCGTACAACGTGGAATTCATATAGAACAAAATTATCTACAGTGTTATAGGGGGGGTCTACTGTAGTTTATCAGTTTTTTTTTTTTGTGTATTTCGTCGAAGGGAAGTTTTCTAATACTTTTTTTTTTTTTGGTTCTTTTCTAACTTTTTCTAAATCGATTTTATATTACTGAGTAAAATTTAATGTAATTCTTTGCCATTATAATCTCATTAATTAGTGATTTAGTGAGAAAACAGATGGTCGAAAGTGATTTTTGTTGTCGAAAAATAATTGAATTTGAAAAATATCTTTGAATTATATATTTCAAAAAATGCATATTTAACAAATAAATATTAAAATTACATTAAATATAGTTCATATTTTTGTGTTTAAGTAATAATTATTTAGATTATTTCTTCCGTATTATAAAGATAACAGTATTTTAATTCTTTATATACTTATTTTGACAAACGATAAGGTTTTCAATTGATTAATGGATATTTAAAATCGATTTTTATAAAGGTAAAATGTTTCAGTCGACTGAAATGGCGATTCTAATTAAGTTTTTTTTTTTTTTAATCAATTACTTATAAAAAGTTTAGTAACTTTCCCGGCAAGAGTTAAAACTGTATATGGCGCCATCTGTTGCAAAATTTTATTCAAAATTTCTTATATTATTAATTATTATAAAATTGTTTAATTTTTTGGGTAGAGACGAGTTGTATTTTTATTTTTTAAATTGTAAATGCTAATAACAAATAAAATCATTAAGTCCGACTCCACTTGAGATGTAATAGTAATACTTGACCTCCTTTTATCTTCCAACTCCCTCGACCTTTAACCTCCAAAATTTAATAGCATAAATCCTTTTAAAACACAAATCTCTTTGCAAAATTTCAGGAATTTTCGGCAAAAATCACAGGAGTGAACAAGAGCCACCCTCTTCTTACACTTATTGGCAATATGAGGTTGGAACGAGTGACTAAGACGAGTGCGTCATACTTATGTCATTATTAAATTGTGACGTAACCGCAGTCACTATCGTGACGTACTTGCTTGATATTGCATCCCAACGCGCTTATTTTATTATTTTTGTGAGGTTAAAGAGCATTAAGGGTGAATTATGATTTCTAAGCAGAGAAAATCGTTCGTGATGGTCGACGAAAAACATTATTTAACGTATTTGGTAGCCGAAAATAAAGATAACATCGAATGCGACTAATTGTATTAACATTTCTAAAAGGAAAAACATAGGGCGATATGAATTCTGTTCGTACATTTGTAAGTATATTGTATATTATCTTTAATATTGAGTATAATAACAAGTCCATATTTGTATATAAATTGTCTAACGTAGGTTTTTACACGTGTAAGCACCATCAGCTGCAGGTATTCGCTCGTGTTTCTCTTCAGCTGCGACTTTTTATATTCTTCCACTCCTTTATTAACCGCTCTGGTGTTCTCTAACAAAATAATACAAATATTTTTTGTTATATTATATATATACAGTCAACATGCACACGTGAAAAATCCTATCAGTTACAGAATTTACATAGAAATTTGGACTTATTATTATATTCGACAGGTTGAAAATCCTTAGTAGCATTTGCCAATCTCAAGATAAAGATAGAGAAACGAGAGAGATAGAAGTATATAAGTATTTTGTTCCTCTTTACTCTTTTATTCTAGGAATCAATCAGCTGTAAAGAACAGACACTATTCTTTACAGCTGATTTATTCCTAGAATACTTTCTGTAAGTTCAGTATCATAGACTTAGATTATGTTCAAAGACGTATTGTGTATTTTAAGCACCCAAGAGTTATACATATATAAATACCTTCCGGGCAAAAAATATATATGATTTATGTTTTAATACCTGGAATTAATGATTTTCAATACTAACACAAATTTAATTTTTTTTCTAGCAACTTTTCTAATTTGTATGTAGTTTTCTGCCTTACTCCTGTACGTTCTCAGTAAATCAATCTTAAGCTATTCTTTACGATATACTTTCGTACAGAGATGAATAAAGAATAAAGTGCTGCATAAGGTACAGCCATTATATAAAGTATATAGGCTCACCAGTCGTATAATTCAGTTCTAATATTTTCAAATTTAAAAACTATTTATCATATTTTTAATTTATTATATTAATTTTAAAGTAAATTGTATAAGAATAATCGTTATAATTAAACTTTATATATATTGATAGATATAGGTTTTCAAGTATCAAGATAGAATAGATTTCTGGGAAATTTTGTGAAGATAATAAAGTATAACAAAGAAGAGAACATTGAAGACAAAGTTCAAATCGAAGATGACACGGAAAGCGTTGAAAAACATTGCTACAGGTACATACTTTATACATTTTTCTTCTATTGTTTCTAAGTTAAAATACAATCGAGAATAATAAAAAATTAAAATATTAAATTGGGAAGATATTAAATATAAAAATGTATTTATATTTTAAGTTGGAATTCTTTAAGTAACGTATAAGTATACACGAGACCCACTCTCGTCGTTCTCTGTATAATTTATAAAACTGGGGCTTTTATAGGGGCTTAGTACAGAATCTATATAATATAAGATCTAGAAAGTTAATCTATGCAATTTTAAAAGTATAAAGGTAGAAAAATATGTGATAAACATCAGAAGACATGAAGGATCTCTGATCGATCTCCACGCTCCTATCTTGATTATATCATAAATATATTTATTATCTTGATTATAAATACTTGTATAGAGTATGTGTAGTGATTATCAGTAATGTATAAAATCCATTTCGTGCCGTATTCAGTACACAAATCACCATCTTAAATTGATTATTTCGTTTCCATTTTCTTCCTCTTCAACAGATTCTTCTTCTTATTCTCTGTTTGCACGTACTGTACATTAGTACACACGCTACAAATTATGCTGCTGATTCAGAATTTAAACAAATTTTTTACGAAATTATATTAACAAATCGAAGAAAAAATAAAACAAGATAATGATAATCCTTATTTTTTTCTTGAAAATTTAATTATTTGAAGTTTATAAGAATGTTCTTAGAATAAAAAATAATGTAAAAAATCAAGAATTATAATTAATTACACTGAACTAAAAATATAAAACAATAATAAAAATTGATTGTTTCTTTATTTTTTTCTTTATCTATTTTATGATATATCAATATAATGTCTTATATTCCATGATTTGTCAGACAGCACTTAAAAATATATATATATATATATTTCGAGACTTGTGATCAGTTTAATCTATCTATTGTAACTGACAAATGGTTTAATGTGGGGGAAAATGATTTTTGTGTCAAAAAGAACTATACTACGCAGTAATAACTGTTATTTTTTAAAACTTTACGAAACTGGAAACGGAAATGATTAGGATTTGGAACTGAGACATTTCATCATCAATTTGAAACTCTCTAGCAATAGATAAATAATACCAGTAGTTGTATAGAAGGAAAGTTCAGATGAAGAAAATAATAAAGATTTTGAAGCGAAATCACTACAAAATCTTTATAAATGTATTTTTGTTTTAGTGAAGAAAAATAATACAATGTGACATTATTTTTATTCTTCTTATACATAAAAAATGTCTTCTAACTACTAAGAGTAGAATATTTCTAGTCATATATACAATATATATATATATATACTCTGTGCTTCTCTCTTCTCTCTCTCCAGTCTTCACTCTCTTCACATTTCTCTCCTCCTCTCCTTCTTCTTCTCTTTTCTTCTCTCTCCACTCTCTTCTCTCTTCTAGTCTCTCTATTTATTTAGCGAAGAGAGAGAAAATAATATTTTCTATTTTATATATGAATATAAAATAGAAAATATTATTTATTTACAAATAATATTGATAGAACAGAATGCATTTAAAATTAATTGAATTCACTATGGATATAGGATGTAGAAATAATTAGAAATCTTTTTAACTTACAAGCAGTAGGAAATTGAACAGAAAAATGAAAGTTAAAGTTATGTAGATATATACAATGAATAAAAGAATACTTTATAATTATTTTAATATTAATGACAAGATATCGCAGGAAATACTAATAAATAAATATTTTAGGTTATTTACATTTTTTAATTAATAAAAAGCTGTTTATACAATTATCACTTACCTTATGTGCGTTCAATTATACGACTCGAGCGTTTAATTTTAACGTGATATTATCATAACAAAAACTTTAAAATTTTATAATAAATATGAATATTTATTATAAAATTTATTCATCATTTATTTATTTATATTTATAATTTTAATTCAGAAATTTTCCCCTGAAAGGTGTTAGATAGATGACCGGCACGACTCTATTGTTAAAGGAAAAGTATGATGTACAGGGGAAGCCAATAGTAATTTGAGGTGGAAAGCATATATTTTAATTATTATAAAAAAAACAATTAATTAATCTATGCATTTACCTTATGTATATATGTCTATATATTTATATAAGATACCTGAATATAAAGGTATATATAACCAGACCTCAGAATAACGCCAATAACTTATGTAGGCTATATTTTAATATTTCTTTTTTGTTACATTATAATGAATTTTTATTATATGTTTTAAATTTAGTGCATTTTAATATTAATTTACTAAAATAAATACAATATATACAGAGTATATATGTATAAGATACATAACGCATGCCTACGAGTGTGTGTGTGTGCCTTATTTTATGGAAGCGATACGAAAATTGCAGTATAAATTATTAAGAATTTTTCATTGTATTATTAAATATGTAAAATAAGTGACAGGAAATGTTATATTTAAATATGATTTGTAGTAAGCTTAGTTACTTCGAAGGAAAAAATTCTCTTATAAAATTCAATGTTGTTAAAACCAGATTGGTTTGCCAGAATCATTAATCCTCCATTTCATTATTCTCGCTTATTACGTTACTACCGAACCACAGCTCTTTTCAAAATATATCATTAATCATTGGGATTCTTTATCAATAAGTCATCCATTTTTAATTCTTTCTCGAATTTATCAATATTATTAGTCTAACGTATTTCATTTATTAAAGAATGTGCAGGTGTAAAGCGAACTATTAAGTAAATTCAAGAATAAATTCATAAAGGTTCCTTTGTTTACAATAGCGTAATTTTAATTTACTATGACTTTGTTTTAGTCACCCAAATGTAATTTTAGAACTGTAAAACGTGACTAAAACAACGTTAAATCAGTGCAAAACTTTATAAGGTAATATAAAATCTAACAATGGCCGAAAATAATATATCTAAGTTTATTCATTTTATCAGGAAAGAGAAAAAATTAATATAAATTTTCCACTGTAACAAGAAATGAATTTAAATATAGACTAGTCTTTATAGACAAGTCTCATTCCTTGCTGCTTGGGCTTGCAAATCAATGTCATAAAATCATAAGGAAAAGCAAGAACATTTTATTTTAGATATTAATTTTATATTGAATTAATGTGAAATTTTATATTCTTTCGTGTAGAAGATAACAGATTAAGAAAGGGTTGAATTGGATTAGTAAATAAGGCAATGCAATGTATGGACAATCTGTTAAGAAATTGTCTCTCAAACCAGTTTCCATAGAAGAAAAAACCACTGATCATTCCTAGCTAGTTTAAGACTCATTAAAAAGACTAACCACGTGGAGTTTTCCATGTTTTCTCACGTGTCTAACACCTACATAAAGACCAGTTTCTCTGGATTTGATAAATGGAATAAGATAATGCAACACGTGGGCTATCTGCCAAGAGAAATGTCTCTCGGGAGGACTTTCTATGGGGAAATTGGCCTGTATTTAGGAATTAGACAAGTAAAGAAACACTGGAACTTTGAACTTGAGGAACTTCATATGGCCATCACGCTGGTTAGGCGCAAATCCACCATCATCTACTAGTGTTTAATGGTGTTATCTTCTCGGTCACTGATGGGCATATTAAGAAAGAATTGCAAATAATCCATATTGCGCTTTGGCTAAATAATTTTAAAGTTATTTTTTTAATTCTCTATTCATCTATGCATAGTTTACAATATGATAACGTTGATAATATTTTTAAAAAATGTAGATTCTGATAGCAAGTAAGCGAAATCGTTTTCTATAATTACACATTTCAGCATTTGAACTTTCGTAATTCGCGAAATTATTGTAACGTGGTAATAAAATTTGTGCGTACTTAATAATTAAATTTATTACATGAGAATTTTTATAGCTTTGAACTGAATTAAAAGATAACATTTTGCAAATTTAATAATTTAGCTTGCTGTTTTCCAAAATTTTCGGATTACCGCCCCTTAGAGTGAATATATTTCTTATATATATTGTTCCAAAATGAATTTTTGTTCTCCTTTTCAACACCCTCTTGAGTTTTCTACCACCCTCAAGGAAACTATAGTACCCATTTTGAGTTTATTTATTGATTTATTTGGTTACGACAAAGCAACACGTAAGCGAGGGGATGCCTCCTGGAAGATCTTTTATGGGAAACTGGCCTCTATTTACACGCTACAAATGTGTTGGAGATACGCGAACCCACGACTAACTACCAGTGTTCAGTGGTTTATCCATTCGTCCCCTTTGGAAATCACTTTTCAATATAAATCTCTTAGCTTTCATCTTTTAATAGTCATATATAATATACAAATGCTTAATAAAAATCACCTATCAGTAAAGTTCAGCTTCAATTTGATAAGGGGTGAGAGCGGTGGTAACATTAGCTCAGACTTATTGAATGGCAGCATAATACTGAAAAGACTTGATGAAGCACTCTTAATTATGCAATGTAAATATTCCCTAATTAATAAGATGAAAGATAAACTAAACTTTTTCAACTAAATATAGATTTAATATTGATTTATTTTTACTTTTCCGTCTATTATAAAACAGAGGTAAATAGTTGTAATCGATCATCTCGATTCCTAAAAATAAGGTTTGAAACTTTTAAAAATTATCTCTCTTATTTCTTGAAGCTCTTAACCTCGGAAATTCCTACAACAATCTTTGTCAAATTTTTTAAAAATATCTTTTATTTGTGTCCTTATCTAATATTTTCATTATCGGCCAAGAATAAATAATGATTTAAGCCAAGAATTTGTTTATATACAACATTTTTTTATTTTAGAAAATGATAAGAAATGAATGGATTTGGTTTATTTGTATACTGCACACGTGGTCGATCTCCCGGTAGGACTTTCTATAGGAAACTGCCCCTATTTAGGTGTTACAAACGTGAAGAAAACCCTCAAAACTCCGCATGAACCTCCCGTTTAAAGTTTACGAAAATAATAAATCAGTTTCGAGTCTCTTCTAAACTGTCAAACAGAAAAAAAGTAAAAGAAGATTTCGAATTTAAGAATAAATAACTTCCCTCTGACAGTGAAAGATTTCTTTTTCGTGATTTAGATATAAATCTTATAACAGAAATCAGGCGATATTCAAGTTTGTTGCGATATAAAATTTAATAAATGTTCGACGATTTCAAGGATCTTAAGCAGAATCGCCATTTTACTTTTCATGTAATATTCATGAATTTTATAGTAAATTCTTGTAAAGAAGATGTCACATTTATTTTCTCATTTTTTTTGAATGAATTGATCAACTTTATCCAGATTCAAGTAAATGTTAGAAAAATGTTACCTCTTTTCCTAATGGGTAGATGGAAATTCCAGTCAACATTTAACATTTTCTTATGGATTCTAGAAATGGTTTTATGTGGATTTTCCTGTAGAATAAACAAAATGTTTTATTTATATTAGAAATTTCAATCTTTATTATTATTTATAGAGGAAAAATATTGTAAAATCGATGCGAAAACATATTTAACCGACCGTACCATAAGCGTAATTTCATTTCAAGTATTTATTCATAAGGAGATTTTATTAATTATAAAAAGTTATATTTCCTATTAGTATAACAAAGTCACTGCTTGGCAGTCTGGAAAAATAAAGGATAATCCTATTTTCTGATGATGAGTGTCACGTAGTAAATCTGGAAAACCCAAGCGTTTAAATGTGTTAATAACACAAAAGCTCATGGCTTTCCATCTTAAATTGGGATCAATAAAAATTTTTGATTGCCTTAATCTCTTTCTTTTACAAGTTTTAGAAATATTTTAAAGAAATTGAGTGGAATCGATTCTTTCCTTATTTATTTTAAAATATAAAAGAATCCAGCAATGAGTTGCTTAACTTTCCCGGCAACATTTAAAACTGCGTGTGTGATGCCGTTATAATATTTTATTTTAAAAAAACTTTTTATATTTTTATTTATTATAAAATATCAAAAAGCTTAATTTTGAGAATAGAATGGTTTTTATATTTAAAAAAAAAAAACAAATTTATAGTGCTAATAGCGAGTAAAATCGTCACCCTACTCGAGATACAGCACACGACTCCGTTTATCTCCCTATCCCCTCGACCTTTAATCACCAAAATTTAATAGCATCGATCTCCCTAATACATGAACCTTTCTGCAAAATTTCAGAAATTTTCAATAAAAAGCACAGGAGTTATGAAACTTCAAAGTGGGTGGATAAAATCATGCCCCCCACATACAGGCTAACGTTCATACATACATTTTAAAAAATCTCCAAATTTTTTGCATTTCTGGACGTTTCAATGTGCCCTGAGTCCAAAAATGTAAACGTTTTGGATGACCGATTGCCATATTTTCCCTCCGTTATATAATTATAACAGATCCAGGAAAGTAGTGTAATTGTAGTGTAGTGTAGTGTAATGGGGTGATCTTATGGCTACTCTTATGGCTTACTTCATGGTTCTAGCTTTTTGTGTTTAATGTTATTTCTATTTGTTTTGTATATATTCTGGTTTATTTTGATTCGAATTCTGCTAATTTAAAAGGGTTATTTTAATAAATCTCTCGTGAAATAAATTGATATTTTTATATAATAATATTTATATAAATATTTATTTTAATTTAAAATATTTCTCAGATTGAAGAATTTTATAACTTTTTTAAAAAATATTTATTCTAAGTACAGGTTTCTAGTAATAATTTTATGCCCTTTTCATCGATTCTTTCTGTCTCTGTTGATAATGGCCATACGTTTCTTACTCTAGAAATTTTCAATCTTTCACTAAAATGAAAAGATAGAAAATGAAAAATTCTTCAATTTTTATTTATTTTTTTTCATTTTACTTCTTCGGAAAATAAAGAACAATTCTTTTCATTTTAACATCGTAAAATGTTAAATCATGATACATTTCTCTGTTTAAAATATCTTATAGTCAATACCATAGAATCAGTGGCGCGTTATAACTTCATGGGGCCTAGGCAAATTTGAATTAGGGGAGGTCCCATGTACAATGACATTTTTCTTCGAGGGAATTTTTTGGGAGAAATATTTTCTTATAATAGAGTAGTTTGGGGCATCTTGTTGGTGGGGGCCTCAGGCAATTGCCTTTTTTCGACCGCGCTACTGTATAGAAAGTATGGTAAGTATTTTAATTAAATGAAATATTTAATGCTTCGAGTACGAAATTGTTAATTTTAAACTCATTCTTACCTGTGGCATCGAGAGGACCTCTTTTTATCAAGCCCATTATGGGTTCGTTCAGGCCTACAATGGAGAAATCAGGTGATGAGGAACGAGCCGATATATCTAGGACCACCCCCGAAAAGTCCTGGGGTTTTGTGATTAATTCACAAGCATTAGAAGGTAGCTAGAATAATTTTAAAATAAATTCATATGTAGCTGTGAATTTTTATTATTTTTATATATAGTGGACCCTCAATTTAGGAGATTACGATATAACATACAACAGACGTAAACAAAGGACCAAATCCGATTGTTTAGAAATATTCGTCGAAGTAAAAAATACAGTATTTGAGAATGTTAGACTACGATTGTAAGTGTGTGAAATGTCCGCTAGGCAGAGAGAAAGCGCCTGCAGCTATTACTTACGTCACTTCTTGTAAGCTTGTTATTTGTTTCTCTCGTATTTACTTTGTTCTACGATAAGGTTTTGTCTCTCTATACTTGATTGTGATGTACAACGGGCAATTGACCTTATTGGACTAGCTCTTTCCCTTTTTAATCCGTTATATCGAGAGTCAAAAGTGTTCCAGAAACTCGTTTATCCGAATCGCAAAGTATAGTAATGTTTAAATAAAATAAAATTGAATTTAGAAAGAAAACTGAATTGGAATGTTAAAAACGTTTGCTATTTTATAAAATGGTTTAGCGTCTTTTCGGTGGCAGCATCTAGCTTTATGAATTGTCTCGAAATCGTTGTTCGTCCTCTTTCTTCTTTCTTCTCTCTTCTTCTTCATCTTTCTTCTCGTTTCTTCGTCTTCTTCATCTTTCTTCTTCTTTCTTCTTTCTTCTCTCTTCTTCTTCATCTTTCTTGTCGTTTCTTCATCTTCTTTCTTCTCCTTCCTTCTTCTTTTTATGTGTTTATTTACAGGTAATATCAAAATGTTGTTGCTAATTCGATATTTCAAGTCAGTCAAGCTTCTTTGCCATTTTATCTTTGATTTATTACACTGTAGTAACTTTGCTATACTTTCTGGATAGCCTGTGTTTGGAAACTTCTTATCAGAATAATCAATACATCAGACTTGAATATTATATTCAAGCTCAGACAGTACTTCTTAGCAATGACATTTGCCCGTGTTCCGGCATAGAGAAGATACCAAAATTTAATCTTTCACGTAAAAAATTTATTATGAAAATGATATAAATTTTATTTTCTTTAATAATTGATGAAAATTTTATTTTTATTTATTTTATTGGTTTTATTCATATATTATAATAGATTTGGAAAAGAATGAGGCCTTACAACTGTGATCGACAGTTCCTGATTATATTAACTTTTTATACGGTAAAACCTGTTTAACACGGAACATAATTTTCTATTTTGGCAGGTTTTCGTTAATTGACTCTTCTAAAGAGTTGGGAAGAAAAAAGTTGTATTGTCATAGCTACTTTTCGGACAATGAGAATACAAAGAAAAACAACTGATAAGTGAACAACAGCCAGCAAGACGTCGATACGACAAGTTACAGCGTTAATTGTAATTTACAATTTAGCCGTGGTTACGCCGAAAATTCCGCCATGCACAGGTTTTGTAATGCAATTGGCTGTCAGAAAGTCTTCCTTCTTACAAAGAAAAATGTATTTTTAATTGTTTTATCTTTGTTGCTATGACACAGTTCCGTTTTCGCATTAGACAAGTTTTTTTCCGGTTTATACGGTATTAGCATTTTACAGAGCAAATCGTTTCGTATCTAGATTTAGTTTTTGTTTAGGTAAGCTTCCTTTGTGTTCTTTACAGTCCGTTTTAGATAGGTTTTACTGTATTATTTATATCGAAAAAAATTCGTTTAAAAATCTTCTTAAGGATGTTTACCTCCTCTATTCTTGATAATTTGAAAGAGAATGTATGAATTATGGTGCCATATTTCAGTAAATCTTCCTGTAAATCCCTCATTTAAATATCATTTTATCTGATTCTAGATCTTATTAATCTTCTATAACACTAGAAGAAATCTGTTTAAATACAAGGAAACTATAAAATTTCAAATATTTATTTTTATTCGATTTTTTCTCTTTTTGAGTCTTTATTCTTAAAATTAGAAAGAGAAAAGGATCCTTATTGTCTATATCCTTATAAAGTTGAATGAAAGTTTTGATGGAATGAATAAATCATGGTAGAACTTTACACGAATTATTACAGATTTTTGAAGAGATTACGTACTTATTATTATTTTTCGAAGATCGTATTTTAAAATATCAAAGATCACAGCTCTTTTTTCCACTCTTTTATGAGACTGTGTCATAGCAACAAAGATAAAACAATTAAAAATACATTTTTCTTTGTAAGACATGAATAATGGTAGATAATGATAAATATGGATAAAGTAAATGGGAAATAGTTTGATTTATTAGAAGGATATATCAAATTATATTCTACCCATTTTTCTAGAATACTTTTGTGCTTAAATTTGCAAGAAAATATGATAAAACCATAGAAAATAATAACAAATTTATCGTAAGAAGAGCAATGAAAGAGGATGCAAAGCACAATAAGATCATCTGGGGCGTAGAAGTCTTGGGGCCTTCTATATAATTTTATAACATTATAAGTTGATAACGTGTGTGTGTAGCTATAGAATTATTTATAAATTATGATATACAATTGTAACGTTAACATTGCTTTATTTTTTTTTCAATTTCGAGCCTCTCAAAACTCGAGGCCCCACAGGCATATGCCTCACGTGCCTAGTGGGTAACTCGACACAGGTAAAATACAGGATATTTCAGCAGGTTTTTCATTCCAAAAGTACTAAACATGTATTGATTTTGCTAATGTAGTTATGCAGGAAGTCATGCATGGAGAATAGGATGGAACCTTTTTTGTTGACCTTAAAAATAATTTTCGAGGTCAACAAAAAAGTTCCATCCTATGTAACTACATTAATAAAATTAATATATCTTCAGTAC
This sequence comes from Centruroides sculpturatus, assembly GCF_000671375.1. Taxonomy (NCBI): domain Eukaryota; kingdom Metazoa; phylum Arthropoda; class Arachnida; order Scorpiones; family Buthidae; genus Centruroides; species Centruroides sculpturatus. The sequence continues at coordinate 407,034 of NW_019384320.1, forward strand.
ATTTTAAATGAAAAGGGAGTTTTAACTCGGTGTGTATATTAATTACGTGTATACTGTAGGAGTTTTTATATATTGAAATGCTTAAAAATTAATAAATATTTTATATAAGCTAATTGTTATAACAGGAAACAGGAGTTTCTGTCGAAAATTTCTTACAAAAGAAACACATTAAATAAAGAAGTGCCTACATAATGTATAGATAGAAAAATCGAGCGATAAAGGAGTAAAGGGCAAAGATACAAAGGCATAATAACAAAAGAGATTTACGAATAATGATAGCAAAGACGATAAGAAATTGTCTACAATACTTACCTGTATAAATAAATAAAGAAATATATAGATTACGTGGGATAATTTTAGACAAGATCTATAAATATTGAAAACGAACGATAGACTATACTTATGTTTATGCATTAAATGTAATTATTTCTATGATATATTATACATATAACCGCTTACTTTTTGATTTATTTCATTACATATATATATTTTAATAAAATAATTTCCTTAGGTTCAGAATAGTGTGCAATCCTACGTCATTCTGACGTCATACTTGTGTATTTTTATAATCACCAAGCGTAAAATTACGTCAAATTGACGTAACGGTGTAATATATTTTCACGATTTTTAAGAAATATTTTTAAATTGATTGAATTTTTATTTGTAGAAAAGTTGAATTTAATCGTGCGGATGAATTTACTGTGAAGATTCTTCCGTTTAATTCGGGAATTTGTATTTTTATGTCGCCATCGGTTTTTGATATTTTGCCAGTTCTGTAATTGGATCTTTGTTTAATTAAATGTAGTTCTACAACATTTTTCAAAGCTTAATTAATAGATTAAATTTGTTTGGAATAATAAATGGCAAAATAATTAAGCTTATTGGAATTTTAAATAATATCTGTGTTTTTAATTTTAAATTCTTATAAGTTTAATTTTAAAATGTAGAAAGAAAAATTCGTTATTTTCAATCATTGGCATTTGGGTTGAAATTTTCAAAACTCGCAGACAAATAAATTCCCACTGGCATCCGTCTGTCTGTCTGTCTGTCTGTCCTTTCTTAATCTCGAGAACGGAGTTAAATAGATAACCGGCATGACTCTATTGTTAACAGGAAAAGTATGATGTACAGGGGATCTAAAATTGCGAGCATTGTGACGAAAAATTGCAGCCCGGCATTGTGACGATGTCACAATGAATAATAACGCGATTATTTTCAAAAAGATATCAGAAACGAACCTTTTTAGTATTTATTTTCTTCCAAATCGTTTCTTATCACGTGTATTAAATTGATAAATTTGCATTGTATCAGACACATTCTGGGTATCTGGTCTCAAGTTATGTGAGTAACGGCATGCATCACAAGGTACTTAATCCTTCGTTGAGACCATCCACTGAACGAGTTCCTGGGTCGAAGCGGGTTTTTTACCGCACACCTTTATGTTCAAACAACAATGAAACACTGGATGCATCAATCAAATACTGTATAATAAATCATGACTTCCCCACAGTGCTTATTTTTAATGTGTGGTCTTCGGGCGTGTCGTTTAATTTATTGTTGTAATAATGGCTGAAAATGTGTGTTTTTATGTAATATACAGTACATACAAGTAAACTGAAACAATATAATATTATTGAAAGATGAAACTAAGGTCGTAATGAATTTCATTGGTTTCTGTAAATCACATTACTTGTATTAAATCAAATAATCAATCAAATCAATACGGGTCATCGAGTAATCGAAATTAAAATATCTATATTTAATGCTGTTTAGAGAGATATTTAGCAGTTCAAATATAACAAAATTTGGTATGGTGACATTTCAGGACATTCATAAGGGGTTTCCTTAAAAATTAGTATCAAAACTCATTACTAAATGACACTTTTGGCTCTGCAAGCAACAGATATTTTATTAGTACAAGACACTCATGCTATAAAGAGAACATTTCTGAAGATGAAAGGTATAAAACCTGAAGGCTATGAACGATGTGTTCAACGTCCAACCATAATTTGACCTCTAAAATGCTTCCGCAAGCAACATGTGATCCTGTCGACTGAGCCAGTAAGGTTCATAACGGAGTAGTGAGATGTCCCGAGTTCAAGTCCTTCTTTCCACTTCGAATATAATGTTACGGTTCGTTCGAAAGACACCTTACTATAATGTTTAGTTCTTTATTCACAATTATATACAAGTTGCACACTGAAAACTACAGTGATCCTCTCTTCTTCTGCAGTCCAGATGAGGCTGTTTTCTTTTCTTTTCGTGGTCCCTCATTTTAAGGGATTCTCAAACCATTACGGAGCTGAGCCAATAACTTCCTGTCTAGATCGGAAGTTCGTATATAGTTATTTAGAGCCTCCCGTACCTAAGCTTTCCATATCTTGTCTCGATTTTTGTCTATATAACTCCGTTCTTGAGATTAAGGAAGGATAGATAAGAAGACAGACAACAGTGGGAACGTATAGATCTGCAATTTGAAAATTTCAGCCTTATTACGACTCAGAAAGTGTTTATAAGAATGAAAAATCATAAAAGTTGCTATAGATATTAAACCGGGAAGAAAAATTCGGAAATAACTCATAATTAAATTGCCGATAATTCTGCAAACTTTTGCAGTAAACAGTTAAATATAGAAGTATATTAAGTGTATACTACACAATGCATTAATTAAGAAGCATTTAATTCACTTCACAAGAAATTTAATTAAGAAACATTTAATGCGCTAGACAATTAAGAAACAATTAAGAAATTGTTTCTTAATCGTCTAGAGAATTAATTTTAGGGGAGAAACTTTTAAAAAAAGTACCTCATTTTTTATTTTTAATAATAATTTTTAAATGTTTACCTTTTTTATACGTTGCAGGTAGAAATATCACTTATCGAAAGAGTGTTTTGGGTGGGCTAAAGGGCCCCGCGGGAGGGCCTCTTAACCCTCGCTAAATGGTTGAAATGGTTAAAGGAAACCTCTTCAGAGGGAAGATATTATCTTATTTTGTGAGAAGATATAGCAGCATGCGTGCAGTGTACTTTTTTTAATTGTTTAGTGTTTATTTAATTGCTGTTTCTTAAAGATTTTAATCGGGCCTCGCAGTTGCTAAGGCCGAGTCTGTTTATAATACAGCTGCAGATCGTGGGCTAAAAGTAATTTAGGATACCACCAGAAAAGATTTACTCTAAATATAATATGGGCTACCAGCGGAGAAATGAACACTGGTTCATAGTCATGAGTTCGCACCTCGCCAACGGTCTGGCCACGTGGAGTTTTCTGATTTTCTTTACGTTTGTAAAGCTTAAATATGGGCCAGTTCCACCATAGAAAGTTCTCCTGGGATGCATTCTTCCTCGGCAGTTCGCCCATATGTCGCATGGGCGTATACAGACAGACAAACTAAATATAGTACGAATAACGTTTATTTCGGAAGTGAAAAAAATTGATAGATAAGATGAAAAATATTATAATAATTAAGTTAGCTAAATACCAATATTATAATAAAATAATTTTTTTCGGTATAGGGCCTTAAAAGCCGAGAGAGTTCTGAAGCTACAAACATAAATGAATCTCTGTTACTGTTTATAATCATTTATAATTCAGTGTTCCTAAAAGAATATTATAATAAGCAATTATTAATAGTCCATTAAAATACTTTCCTTATAAAAATTTCTATGAACTCCAATTCGGGGGGATATTTTATATGGTATTAACATATTCTTTAAAGTGCTTGGCACACAAAATACAATATTTTTCACGCTATTTTACGTATTAAACATTAAATAAATCTTAAACAAAAAGTCAGAAGAATATTTCTCGTTTGGAATTTCCCATTTTCGTGTTGTTTCCTCGAATGTACAATTGTATGAAACGTCTAGTTCACTCATTCGTGTAATTTGATCTAGTTTTCGGATTCATTTGATTAATCTCCAAAACATACAGCTCTTTGCAGAATTTATTGTCGTCCTGAATTTGTCCAAAATGGATTAGTCTGACCCGCATCGATGTTGGTCAACATAGAACGAAAGCTAGAGAACAAAGAGAAATTACTCGTGCAATCGAGAGGACAAGGATCAGTTATGAATTCAGATTCTCCAAACACCTCAAAATAAAATAAAAGTTTTAGCTTGTAAATTAATGATTTGGCTAACAATTTCCATTGTTTAAAATATTCAGACAGGGTCCTAATAGTGCAGAAAATTGCCGGTACAAATACTATTTTGGGCTCCCTTTCTGAGATCTGCTTATGCAAATAACGTAATGATATCGAAGTAAAAAGATAACCTAGTATAAATATTAGCCTATGGCCAAAGTTATTTTATTATTTGGAAAAAAAATGATCAGAAAACGAACAATTTTTTAATGTTTTCCCTGAAATGGGCCCCCTAATGCCCATAGGCTCCGGAACGGACCCCGGCTCACCCCTTTTCGTAACGAGTATTTAGAAAATATTTATTATATTTTCTGAATATTTCTAAGCGAATATAGATTATTTACATAATACAGCATCAATTTACATTATGAGATGAAACTTTCATCTCATTAAGGATAAATAGGATGTGAACGATGAAAAAGTATTGTCACAGTTTTTTACAAATAAATAAGCACAAAATTATTTTGGACACGAAAGAATTTTTATTAGTCAGATTATTTAAACATCCTAAATCTTTTAATTACGTTAATTAAACGTGATAATTACAAACGAGAAACTCTACAAAAACTCCATTCCTCATTAAGTACATTAATTTAGAAGTTTTTTCCCTGACATATCTCGTTTTCTTTTGATTAAATTCCATTTTTACTCTTAATGGTTTCCTAACGTTTGTTCATCACATGTTTTATCTCTCTTGTTTATTTTCCTTCTGTTTTTTCTTATCTCCTTAGCTTTATTGCTCCTTATTAACTTCGTCGCTAGACAACTTGGCACTTTCCGTCTGCCGAAATCTTTTGATATATAATAATCTTTTTTTACAAATAAATATTTTTTGTTTGACATAATATTTTCTTTCGTTCTCTTCTGACCAATCTCTTTTATCTAATTGTTCTTTTTGTTGTTCTTTTATGCGCATTCTTGTAACATTTGCCATTTGGTTATCCTTGCTGTCTTGTTATTGCTTTGTTTTTTAACGTAATATAATAGAGGACACACGTAACACTATAAAATTTAATTTGAATTACATCGATTGCAATAATTATTTATTGTTGGGCTACAATTTTCAAATTACAGACCTATAAATTTCCTTGGTATCCGCTCTCTATGTCTGTCCTTCCTTAATCTCGAGCGAAGAATTAAATAAATTAAAATCGTGACTAGATATGGAAAGCTTATTGGTAGAAGGCCCCGATTAACTATATACGAACTTCTGGTTTGAACTGAAAATTACGTTATTTCAATTCAAAAATTTTCTTTAGTACGAAGTTAGATGCCAGGCATGACTCTTGTTAACAGGAAAAGTATGACGTACAGGGCAAGACACTACTAAAATCGAGAGCATATATTTTAAATTAAATAAATTAAAATATGATTAAAAATTGAAACCCGACATTGTAACGATATCACAATAAATAATTTCTCGTTAAAATAGTACTTGAAATGGTAAAGGTGCCAAGAATCCCAGGAAATTTTTAATGGATTATATGTTAGGCCCCGTTGCGGGCCTGCCCGAATACGAGACAGGCCCGGTTAGCGACCACAGAGAAAAAAGAATTTATTCTTTGCGACCACTTCTCTGTGGTCGCTAACTATTATCAAAAATGGCTTTGTTTATAAACCGTGACGAAAGCTATATATAATGCGCCCATAGTTGCCGAATGGATAAAACCGCTGGGCACACGCAGTTGGAATTGAACACTTCCACTTAAAAATAGAATCTACAGACGTGGGTTCGTATTTGAGAAGAATTTTTCGGGCTTTCTACACCTATACATAGTCCAATTTCCTGTAGCAATTTCTCCCGTTTGATATCCACTCTTGGCACATCGTCCGAGTGTTGCATTGCTTTCTTCCATCAATTTATAACGAAACATTAAATTGTATATATATATATATATATATATATTTATTTATTTATTTATTTATTGTAGAAATTTATCCAATAAAAACTAAACATATTTCTTATTTGACAGGATGTAGAACCGCTCATAGGTGAAAATCGTTCCAATGTTTTTCCTCCAGGATGCCTGAGAAGGAATCGGATGGTTGCGCACAAGATGAAAGACAGGCACGGTCGATTGCATTAGAGAAGGCATACGTTCACGATGTATATGATCAGATAGCACCGCATTTTACTGACAACAAATATCAAGCTTGGCCTCGGGTCAAACAGTTTTTGTTGGACTTGGAACCGGGAAGCATTGTTGTCGATATCGGTGAGTTGAAAATTTCATTTAATTTTTATTGAATTTATTTCCTCTGGCAATCTTTAGGTCTTGTGTTTTGTGTTTTTATTGCTTCTAAAGAAACCATGTCCAATATTTAATTTATCTGATTTATCTGCTTAAAATAATAACAAAATAATAAATAGAATTAGCCGTTTCTTACCCAGAAATTGAGCGTAGCATGTGTAAATTACGCATATGCTACGTAATTTTTGTCCCTCGAAGCGCCACGAGTTCCCTAGTGATGAATTTTCTAACTAAATTTTTTCTTCGGCATATAAAATTTGGTTGAGTCCGAACTGCTGCATATTTCACATACAAAGTTAATTAGAAATAATTTAATTACAATTTACCCGGTTAAAATTTAGTATTTATAAAAAAAATGTCGAAAAAAGAACAAATATATATATATATATTTTTTTTTTTTTGAAGAAATGTACATCTCTTTTTTAGATTTATTGGCATTTTAAACATAAATACTCCTCATTACAATAATACATATTTTAGATTGTAAGTGCTTTCAGAATTTCTTACATTATTAACTTTATAAGTAGATTATTTTTTCCTAAATATATTTTGTATGAAAACAGCTTAAAATTGCTTTATGACAAGAAATAAAAATAGAATCAAGTTTATTGTCATGTAAAAAAATGGAAGGAAATTACATAAAAGCTTACAGAATTACTGTACTTTCTAATATAATTGAAAATAACATTTTCTTCATATTTTTCGTATTATTTTTGGTTCTTTGTGGGCACTAAGTGGACCTTTCTCCCTACCCATCGCTGGTTCGGCCAAGCCCACAGTGGCCTCTCCTTTCCTCCTCGGGTTTATCGACTGTCCGGATTCGATCCTGGATTCTCCAGAGTGCCATTTTTTTTAACATTCTCTAACAAATTAAATATTAAAAGCCTCAATTAAAATTATCTAAAATTAATTTTTTAATTAATTGCCTAATGTTTTACAACAGAAGCGGGATTATTTCGTATTTTTTAAATTATTTTTTTCCTTAAAAATAAACTTATTTTCTTTTTAAAAAAAGAAGAAGAAGAAGAAGAAGAAATTTAAATTTAAAACGAAAATTTATTTTTATTTCCATCTTATTTTATCAAACTTGTAATTGAAGTAGTCAAAACTTCTGTATGCTTTTTTCTCTATCTTGGAAGTAATTTTTTTTTGTATGTAACGGGCATACAGTTTGTTACTTTTAACAGTACAAAAGTGTTTTATTTCAAATTCCAAGTTAGTATACAAGCTTTCTTTGACATAGAATATAATAAAGCTAACCCAAGGGTATAATTTACAAGCATTTTTATCGAGCAAATAAATAAATAAATAAAATCTAATGGCACGCGTGACTCCTTCGATAAACGCCTTTATAAATTATGACGTTATATTTATATATTTTTGTCATTGGAATCAAGGGCTTTGCCCACTTTGGTCATTTACAATTTCTGGACGATATATATATATATTTTTTTCACGTTCATTATAAAAATACCAACGAAAGTTTATCTGCAAGGAAGGAGATTACTGGATCATTATGCGATGATTATAGAAAAATTTTAGCTTTTTTTCCTTGCAAAAAACAGTTTTACTTATCTACAACCATGAAAAATGTTTTAGGCCGTTAATGGATAGCCTATGACATGGATCTTTCTTAATAATACCTAAAGACATACATAATGCGATTTTTTCTTTGAATTAGATAGCACCTGTAGGTCGTAAATGGTGTAAAGTATAGCAAAAGCTAGATAACATCTATTTTTGATGGATTTTTAACGTCTTCATTCATTCCATAATTAAGCCAACTAATGAAAGTTAACGTCCATAAAACCACCAAAATATGTAATAAATTATAATCTAGATAAATGTTTAATCGTCTTTCGAGTGATAAATTTAAATCTGGTGATTTTTAAAAAATGCCGGTTATTAAAAGTTATGTTATTCGCGTATAATGCGCACTTTTACAAATACTTTTTTTTTAGTATTTTACATAGAAATTTTTATGTATTTTTTAATTAAAGAGAAAGATTTNTATATATATTTTTTTTATCTCCTGTGTTCTTCCAATATTAGGAATATTTGTTAGATATTTATTTTAGTTAAAGTTATATTTGTTTTCTTTTTAGATTCGCTGATAAATATGTAACTTTTTTAATGAGAAAATATTAGAAAATTATCTCATTTCGATGGTATATCAGAGAAGATAGATAAGGGAATGAACGTGACCTAGTTTCGAGTTTCGAGTAAGATATGTTCGGAGAGTCATCAACTGACATTAGAAGCATCTGTTTTATTGACAACGTGGAGGTCAATACAGAAAAAAATATAAAAAAAATAATAATGTTTATGCTGTTTTTCTGTTATTATCGGTATTTTTGCAACTGGGAGTTAATTTAGAATAATTAAAATTCGGTTAGAGGAATGAATATATACAATAACGTTGCTCGAACTTTTGGGGTGGACTTTAGTGTTGGTTGTACCTTGTACGGTATTTTTTTTTTAAGGAGTTGAAGAATAACTGTGCTTGCTTGGTGTCGCTCGGGCTTTAAGTGAGTGAGGATTGATGAGGTTTGGTTGGGAGAGGGGAATAAAAACAATGGTCTTAGTAACTAAAACATACATTTATCGATCTCAGTATTTACAGTAATGAAACGGCAATGTTATACAAGGTATTAACGCTTGCTCGGGCTTAAGTTAAGAGGGATGTGGGATCCCATAGTATTTTTTCTAGTGTGTCGAAGAATATTCATGGTAAATTTGGCACGGATACGTTGAAATGTGTGAAAGTCTCTTTCTCACAAACATAGATATTTAGACTTTTGTACGTTATAAAATAAATTTTTGTATTCCAGAATACGCTTCTATCATCGTAAAGAATCTCTTGTGGTAATAATAAGTTTTGTATTTCAGTATAAAAATTATTATAAAACAAAATTATCTGTAAAAGAAATTACTTTTTTTTTAGAGACTTGCATATTTTCAATACGGCAAGAGTAGTATTTTATTAAACTGCGGTTAGAAAAATAGAAATAGAGTAGAATCGTGGTAACAATCATCCTGGTCTTAAGAGAATTGGTTTAGATAATACTGGATAAGCTATATTTACATCGTTATTTATTGTCATAAAAGTTTATATGTATAATTTAGACAGGAGAAACAAACATAAAATCAACACCACTTGGGGAACGTAACATTGATTGGACAATAACCATGTCTAGGCGTATAAATCTATCCGAGTAGACAGAAATACGTGGTTAGAATATCATACTGTACTGTACATATAAGTATTTTATTTCCTTATTCCGTGGGGAGGTTACAGAGAAATCGCTTTGGTGTGTATTACGCATTGAACTTTTGTAAATGTTTCAAGTTATTGACCAAAAAGAAAAAATCGTATACAACAGGAATAGATTTGAAAAAAAAACTAATGCAAATAAATTTTGACTCTATAAAATAATTTGATTTCTACTCAAAATTTTATACTTATTTAATGTACGAAATGATCGTATCTGCTTCAGAAATTCTATGTTGATTTTTATTCTAATTTAAATTTAAATTTGACATCATTTCAATTATAATTAATTCCATCCTATTTCAAAATCTCATTGCTGTTCTCAAAGAACTGGTTAATATTTTTAGAAATCACAGAATTAGTTTACGGGTTCTGTTAATTGAAATGTCTTGCATTGTACTTACACAATGCATGTATTTGTATCGTGTTTACACTAGACTCTTTTTAATCCGGCCATTCCTTGCACAGAGAGTTGCCTGATTAGCGAGAGTGCCGGATTGCTACGAGTGTTTAAGCGTAAAGACAATGAATTGCGTGACCTATCGCCCTTTAGGTAGTGAACCTTTTTGGAGGTAGGTGGCATCTAGTGTTGTACACAGAAATGAAACCCGAGTACACAGGAAAAAAGGCTATGTGACATGCCTAATGTTTTCATGGAAATATTAGTGTGTGTCGGATTAGCAAGAGTGTGATGTATTTTAATTTTTTTAGTCTTATATTTATTTATCTTTTTACATATGTTTGATGTAATTTAGCCAGATTCTCGACCCGAAAAAACAATAATAATTTACAAGTATTACTATTTACTTCGTTGTATTTTAAAACAATAATGCTCAAAATACATCAAAAGTCTTATTACGAATGCAAAGAGACATCATCTGTGCCCCTGCATTGATAATTTACAAACGGTTTTATTTAGTTTCTTTATGCGAATTACCATTTTAAATTGCGACAAATGAAAAAGAATATGTTATTTTAAATTATTTCCAACAGTTCGCAAGCGTTTATGAATATTTAATCTTGTTTTTTTTACCCTTATAAATCACGAAAAATTGCACTTTATTATTTTATATTTTATTTAAAATTGCTTTTTTGTGTGTGTATGTGTGGGAGTATGTTCACTCGGAAACTCGTCGAACGTAACGAGACATTTAAAACAATTTTTTTACGGTCAGACAGATGACATTTCTTCCTTTTTTCAGACGAAGCGTTAATATTAATCGATAGCCTTTCACGTGAATTTATTTAAATAAATTCATAACATGTAATTATATCAATTTTCTTTTTATTTCAAGAAGTAAATATAATATTAATAAGCTAAATATTAATTAAAAATCAAAATAGAAATCATACTAATTACCTTAATTACATTTTTACGTCATTAATTACTTGATAATATGCATGAGAACTTGTAATGATGGTATTTACCTCGTATTTGAAAGAAAAGGGAGGGAGGAAAAAAAATGTCATTTTGTATCCTCTTCAGCAGGAAGATATGATAAATTTTTACTTTGATCATAATGATAATCTGTTTATGACTATTTTATATTCAATTTTAAAAATATTTGAAGAATAATGGCCTTCATCCAACATCTTATCAGTGCTGAAACAGAAAACTCATAAGAAACTGCAATTTGAAAAAAAGAAATTGTTAACATACACAAATTTTTCACTGTTTTTTTTAAAGAATAAATGTTTATCTCGTGTTTTTCTTTAAAAAAAATACAGCTTCATATTTATTCATAGGCTCATACATATAGACTAGTAAACATTCTATATTTTAAACAAGAAAGAACTTTACCTGGCATTAGCATCGATTATATTTTTGAGTACAGAATGATGTAAAGAGTGCTGTATTCTTTGTATATTCGCTTGAAGTTTTGTAATTTATCACACATATTGAATCCTAGGTAAATAGATGATAAACCGGAAGGAAATCCAAATCGATTTAGTATATTTTTTGGGGGGAGAGAGAGAGAGAGAGCGCGAAATGAACAAATCCAAAACTGAAATTCCATTATTTATAGAGGAGAATTTGATCGGTAGAATTGTTTACACAGATTTCGTGAATTCTTGCCAAATTCAGTTTTTAATCAAATGGAAAGCCGCGGCATCATTACGTTAAAGGACGAATCATTCTTCTTACAGTCAATATATTTCGAATTTATTCGTTTTTCCGATTTATTTTCTTGTTTTTTTATTTTATTTTATTTTTGTAGGTTGCGGGAATGGAAAATATCTGGACATTAATCACGAAGTATACAAAATCGGTTCTGACAGATGCGCTCCTATGACCCACACGGCCAGGCGTCGCCGATACGAAGTGCTAATTTCGGATAATCTGCATTTACCATTTAGAGACGAATCGTTCGATGCCGCATTATCGGTGGCCGTGGTCCATCATTTTGCCACCACAGAAAGAAGAATCCAAGCTTTACAAGAGCTAGCCAGGATCCTGAGGATAGGTGGTAGAGTTATGATAACTGTATGGGCTATGGAACAACGGCATAGAAAGGTAAGTTATTTATTGTTTATTCTATTGTAATTTATAATAAAAATTAATTATTTGACTTTGGTATTACTTTTAGTTTGAATCTCAAGACGTTCTAGTACCTTGGTATCGACCAGACAAAAGCAGCAGTGATGGTAAGTTTTTAGCTTCTGTGTAAAAAAAAAAAAAAAAAAAAAAGGCTGTTTTCTTTTCTTTTCGTGGTCCCTCATTTTAAGGGATTCTCAAACCATTACGGAGCTGAGCCAATAACTTCCTGTCTAGATCGGAAGTTCGTATATAGTNAAAAAAAAAAAAAAAAAAAAGACAGTGGCTCTATGATAAATTTCCAGAATTTATAGAAATTCCTTACATTTTTTTTTATTTAAAGAAGTATGTAATCAAAATTTATTTATCTTTCCAAACTGAATTTAGTGAGATTAGCCTATTTCAATACTATCTTTTCATCCTTCAAACCAAAGATAATTTGAATATTCTCTTTCCAATTATTTCTAGAATTACTGGAGATTTAACGACAAAACTGTATGCACTTTTCATATAGAAAAACATCAAATTGTACTCTACAGTACATACAATTCGAAATGACATAATTACGTCTACACTCATTTTTTTTTCTTTGTAATTATTTTTTTCTAGTATATTTGATAATAAAATTATAAATGCATCAGTAATAAATTCTATAAATATAAAAAATATTAAATCTGCAAACAAAATTTCATTTAAACATTTCAAATAAACTGTCATATTTAAAGAAATCCGATTTACCAATGTATACAGAAGAAGAAACAAGCTTTTTTTTTTAAATTTATTTTGTGTCATTTTTCGCGTATTTCTTCTTTTGTTTGCAACTTTCAAGTGTAAGGATTTGTAAACAATTGTTCCTATGCATCTAAATAATTTTTTAAGTTGAAATTTATGAGAATATTCCATCACAGTCGGAGCCGGATGGTCCATTAGACATTAGGTACATGTCTAAAGTAATCGAATTTTAGTGGACTGCCCTAATAGTAATTAAAATATGAACGTACACGTAATAATATTTTATAAAAAGTCATTCCTGTAATATTTAAAAAATTACAATTAACTAAATTAATTGTCAACGTTTCTCGTGTTGCGGATCCCTAACCCCCTCCCCCACACACAGCTGCACTCAGTTCATCCCCCGAATTTTATTACATTATTTACTTTATTTCATTGTTTTATGCATTAATTGGGGCATTTTCCTATGTTGTTTTATCTTAAATTATGATATTTTATAAATAAAATGGACATTTTTTAGGTTGGGAACGGGTTAATTGTAAAAATTCACTACAATAAAAAATTTAACTTTTGAAGAACACTACTTTATAGTAAAATATTATGTTTTTTTCTGTTTTTAGATCGTGGATCGTCGGCAGAAAAAGACTTGACAAGTACTACAACTAGTGACGACGATATTCTTATATATCAAGCCTATTCGCACACATCTGATAGTGATATCAATAGCACTCCTGTTTCTCAACCAGTAAATAAACGATTAGCTCAGAGAAGGCAGCTATTTAGTAATGCCAGGGGTCGTTATCAAGGACGTAGCTTCGAGGCCCCTTGTAATCAGAATACTACCGAGATGTCATCTTCGGGAGAAACTTGTTATAATTTCTTGCGAAGAGCTTTGCAGAAATTATCGAATCCCGGTGCTTCTTACATTCGTAGACAGTCTTATTTTTATCGTAAATGTAGGACCTCTTGGTTTTCTGATAGTCAGGACTCTGATCCCGGCGAGAATGGTCACATTGAACTCAGACATTTAGAAGAGGAACCAACTGTCATGGATACTAGTCCACCAGCTCCGGCTCAAACAGAGTTCAGTCCTACGGCTCACAGATTCAAATCGTTAGGAGATTTGTTTCAAATAATTCCCAATATCTTAAGACCGAAAAAATCTCCAGTGGATCAAGAAGAGCATCGAGAAAAGAGAGTTTCTACGGCAAGTGATCCAAGAGAATATGCAAGAAAGCCTGGACCTGCATTAAATGGAATCGTAAGGTCTCGTTCCACCGCTTGCTGTATGTTTCAATACGAGGAATTTGAAAGAAGTGAAGAAGAAAAAGTAGTAGTAGCCTCAAATTCACTAACCTCTTCTGATATTGCCAATGGAAATGTCATTATAGTGGATCAAAATTCCACTCAAACTGTCGATTCTCCTACTGACGAAGAAAAAGAAGAATCAAATGTGCCCAGTTTGGTGGAGACTTCTAATCAAGAGCAAACTTCAAACTTGGTAGAAAAATCCACCGATACATATGGGCAGTTAATGCCAGAATCTCCACCTAGTCACGATGAAGAAGAAGAGGAACGACTGGTCAGCTATTGGTCAATGCCTGAACTACGTTTTTTGTCGAAATCATCAACTATGGAAGAACCTGTTGAGATTAAAGCTGAAGCCAATCAACTCAATGAAGTTGAAAAAACTTCTTCAGAATGGAAATCGAATCAAGAAGAAAATTCTGATTTTAACATTTCCGATAAAATGGCTGAAGACGAAAAATCAAAATTACTCCGAAATGGTTTTGTAAAAAGAAGTTTAAGCATAGATATCAACGTTCCGAAAATGAATGGCGACCAACGACAGTTTTCTTCATCTGCAGATGATAATAAAGAACATCAATCTCCTTCATGCACTCCTCGATGGAATAGCTTGAAGAGCGACGTGGAAGAAACAGTATCCGTTGTCCAGTGGAAAGGACAAAGTCTTCAGAGTGATACGAGCGTGGAAAGTGACGAAAGTATTATTTCTGTTATATACCGTAGTCCTAGTGAATTAGAAGCTTTGGCAGGAAGAACTAGGAGAACGAGTCGCTCTCTTCAAGCCTCTCCTCTGACGATAACATCCAGAGGAGGTTCTGTCGAAGCTAACTCGGATTCAGGTGAAACAGGAATCAAACTTTTGTCTAAATACTTAGATGCCGAATGCACAGAAGTGAGAGAGATATTACAGGATATTAAACCAATTGGATGGAAAAACAAAATTGATGGAGAATTACTGAAAAGCAGGCGATCTCGTTCCACTAGCGTAGATCTAGACTTTCGTCACGAATCTAGTGTAGCGAGTTCGAAAGACTTGAGAAGATCTTCACTACCCTGTCCTATGTACGTGAGGAAATCGCTAGAAATTGAAGAAGAAGAAGAAGACGAAGATTCCAAAAATGATACGGTAGAAGTATTTACTACCAAAGAAGATGAAGAAAGTGTTTCCTCAAAATCCGTTACCTTTCGTAGATTATGTCGCTCAGAACCAGTTGATCTTTCAGAAGATGAACTTGACAATCTTCCAGATGATGGAGAAAACGCACAAGATGACGCTAAGGATAATGAAATATTTGATTTGAAGACAATGATTTCTCAAACAAAATCTGTACCAAAGATGGAAGGAAATAAAACGGTTAAAAAACCGGTAGGCATTCTGAAGCACTGTTGTCGTGCAAGTAGTTTAGAAGAGCAGAGCACCAAACGCGTTCGATTACCAAGAAGATCTCTAAGTGACGCTAGTGACCCATTGTCTCCGATAAAAGAGCTAAAGTCTTTTCGAGTACGTCTGTGTGTGGATGAAAGACCTCGAGGGGGAGGAAGCGTACCCAGATGGAATCCGACTCTAATTTGGCAATTTTCACCTGGTATCGCGGAATTAGAAAGTAATGATGAAAGGCATGAAGAATCAGATGACGACATGCCCATTCATCAGAAGTTAATAGAAAATAGTACGCATGAAGAAGAAGAAAAAGATCTTTCAGTGCGAAAATCTTTGAAACAGCAGTCTTCGGAAGAAAATGATACATCCAGTATACAATTTTCACGTCAATCTTCTACGACTTCGGAAGATTGCTCTGACTTGCACCGCCAGCATTTTGCAGACGATGAAAGAAGATCATCTTCCGAGCATTCTAGAAATACTAAAGAAATCATTCACGAAGACAGCTCGGATCATGATTATTCTCTTCCCACACACGACATCTTTAATCGTTCTGATTCATCCGACAGAAAAAGCTCTTTTGTCCGAGAATCGTCAGAAGAACAAAATCCAGAAGAATCGTTTGAGCACGATGTTTCCAGTGTGACAGCTTCTATTGGATCAAAAGACACCGAAGAAGATCTCCCCGCATCTAATCATTTGTGCCAGTTATCGGAAGGTCAGAGAGAAAAACGACATAGTAGATCAACAGATGAATCTGATGTTGATTTAATGCAGACAAGCTTTACTTCAATTCCAGAAAACAGCTTCGGAAAGCTAGAAATCCTCCCTGTTGCTAACACAGATGAGATGTATGACGTAATGGAATGGACTTCCCGAAATTGTGATCACACAGATCAACCAAGCAGCTTGAGTAGAAACACTTCTCAATCTTTATCAACATCGCAGGAAAGTTTGGCAGGCAACGATGCCGGTGGTCCTATGACTTATCATCGGTATTATCATGTTTTTCGAGAGGGTGAATTAGATCATTTGATTGAAACTCACGTAGAAAATCTTCACATCATTTCTTCCTATTACGATCATTCTAATTGGTGTGTTGTAGCGGAAAAAGTACAAGTTTGGACGATATAAATTAACGAGGATAAAGATTTCAGATTTTGATAAAAATTTCCTCTTAATGGCTACGATACGAGCCATTTGTGAACTCCCTTGTAAAATTTTCTATATAAACAATCTTATCCATAAAGAATAGGTGAGTAAATATCA
The DNA here is from genome assembly GCF_000671375.1 of Centruroides sculpturatus. Classification (NCBI taxonomy): domain Eukaryota; kingdom Metazoa; phylum Arthropoda; class Arachnida; order Scorpiones; family Buthidae; genus Centruroides; species Centruroides sculpturatus. Next base: position 423,925 of record NW_019384320.1, read on the forward strand.
TTGTGTATAATAAATATCAAGAATTTATATTTTGAATCTATGGAATAGCGAAAGAGGAACTCGAGCAGGGACCAAGATATGCGGCTGATGAAAAGTGATGCATGGTCTTTATAGCTCCTGTCTTTAAATGAAATTTCGTCTTCCTTCTTCAAGAATATAACAGGTACATTATTTGCCATCGATTCTATCGTCGAAGATTATTTCTCTAATACTTTGCTTTTCAGGATAATTTATATTTTCAAATGGCCTTAACAATTATCCTGAGAAAAAAAAATCCCGCGAGTTATAAGAATTTCATAGTTATCAAATAGTCCGGAAGATCTCGAAAGAAATCGAAGCAGAACTTCCATCTTTTGTTATTATTATTCAGAAAATTGCCACGTCCAGATGAGAAATAAAATAAAAATAAAATAAATGATCTTCCGAAGGCATTCGAGCTCAATGGAAAAAAAAAGACTCATTCTCTATTCTTCCAAATAAGAATTAATTTTTGTAATTCTTCAAAGGTCTTTTTAAACTCAAATCTTCATCGTTATAAAGTTATATATTTGAATGTATAATAAAAACCTTATGATCATCAATTTTGGTGTTGTGGCCTTTACATTCCTGTTTGCCACTTGGCATGCAAGAAAAAAATTCTTTTTTCCAGTGCCACGAAGAAATGAAAACCCGAATAAGGTTAACGTCGTGATTGACCTGTTATTTCTTCGTCTTGGCTTATCAACATTAAAATATTATTTAATTTGAACAACGAATTTTTTACAATTTGAATAAAAATAAAAGATAATTTTTGTCTCGTTAATTAGTCGTTCGAATATTTCTTTTTCACGAATCATTTGCATTTCGTGACAAAAATATTTAGTTATATTCAAACTTAATTCATCTCAAGCTCTTAAAATAAACTTAGAAATCTTTACAGATGTTAAAATATGCCAAATTTTTAAATTTTGCTTTAATTTTAATTTTATTTTCAAACAATTTTAAAATTGAATTTTCTAGTTAAAACAATTTATAAAATTTTTCAAAAATTGTTTATAATTTTTCTATAATGTTTGTTAGTTAAATTAATGTTAAAATTCACTGAAATAAAACAATAATAATTAATTAATTAAATTATCAATATGACAACATAAATGCATATGTAAATAAATTCTCGATGTATGTCCATCAACGATATAAAAACATTGTTCATCATCAAATGATCTCAATTTATAATTATTATTAAAATTTTATTAAAATATTAATAAAATTAAAAACATGTTTATGTGAAAATTGTATTTTTTTCCAAAATAAATTTATAATTTNCTTCTACTGTACTATTTTAGAAAATAGCATTAAAAGAAAACGTTATGAAAATTACCTTAATTGTTATCTTAGTAGTCCCTACCGAATTCTATAAATTCATGATACAGATAAAAATAACTATAAACTTCTTTTGCTCTTAAAATAATCTAGAAGCACAGTGTGATCTTTAAAGAAATTGATATTTCTACCGATTTTTCAAATTGTAACATTGATAAAAGGATCAGTTTTTCTTTAAAATGATTCCTTTATCCATCTATAAAATTATTTTCTTTAACTTCATCTTACCCATCTGTTTTAATGTCATATTATTTGTCAAAATATCTTTCAGTGATGATTACACTTTGAGAACAACATAAAGTCGATTGAAGCCATTTAGAAAATATATAATATCGCTTATCTATACGTTCCTTTCCTTCTTAAGCCAAAAATACCGGACAAAAAAGTCCTATGTGCAAAGGCAACGTTAAGCAAACGTGACTAATCACTTCGTTATTCGACTTCTTCATTGTTATGTACAGAACTCACCAGTGACCGAGTGGATGAAACCAATAAACACTGGTTGCGGATTCGCTCATGTTAATAGGACCGGCATTTGATAGCGTGTCTTAACAGAAAATTGCAGCTCTCTGCAGAAAGCGTACACGACCAACTGTCTACAGGAAGGTTCAGGCGAATACTGTAGTCTTTTTCGCCAGATGCCCAGTACGTTATATTCTAATGACCCTTGCGCGATGGTATCAAGAACATTGACATTGGGGTTTTAAACGAATGGGGCAATGTAATGTTCACTGACGAATCACGGTACAGTCTACAGAATGATTTTCGTGGGATCTGGAGAGAGCGAAAACCCAGTACAACCCCATGAATATTGTGGAAATGACAAGTTTGCAAGCAGTAACGATACCATGCTTAACGGCCTCACTAAGCTCCACGATTTTGCAATGGGTGTCAAAACTATAAGACTTGTTTTTGGAACGTTTTTTCGATAATGGCAAGGTTTTGTTGCCCTACGTGAAACTTTCCCGAACTGATTGTCAGTCTTTAACGTGAACACTGCAGGAGATCGGAATCTCTTATTCAAGAATGGATTTTTCTCCGGACAAAGCTTAAAAACATCGTTTAAAACCTGCATTCGCATTCGGTGTGCGGTGTGTTCGTACAGGAGACAATCATATGCAACTTTAATCAATTTCTGTGAAAAAAATTTGACGACAATGCTTTGGTCTAATTATTTTGTTTTTTGATTTTGAGTAATTTCGAAACAGAGACGAAATTAAGGGCTATGACTCGCACAAACGGAAAAAATTACGATTCACAAAGCCTTAAAACACAAGTTACACGAGTCCACGACTGATCACTAAAGAGAGGTTATAGCCGACGTTTCCATCTCGAAAACGTGTATGTCGGACGTTCAGCGCTACCTTCCTGTAAGCCTACAAGTTTGACAATGGCGTTGGTATGTCGAGCATGATTCCACTGACGTTCCAAATGCTATTGTCAAACTTCCAGGCTTACAGGCTTACGTCGGACGTTCAGCGCCGAATTCCTGTAATTCGGCGCTGAACGTCCGACGTACACGTTTTCTCGATGAAAACGTCGGCCGCAACCTCTCTAATGGCTCAGACTGACTGAACTGCTGAACGAGATTACTTCATTATGAAAGTTGCGACATTACCAAATTTGTTTGTTAGGATTGTCAGATTCGGTTGTTAGAATTCATGATTTAGAAAACGTTACGTTATTAATAAATGCCAATAAATAAATGATACAGGATAATTTAAAATTAAATATTTTTGCTAAAATAGTACCAACAGTACCAAAACATCTATGTTTTAAGCAAAAGTACCAACTTTGGCACTAAAGTATCAGTTCTGGCAGCCCTGTTTTAGACATGATCCCCTCCCCATCCTTAGATTTGTAATCTCCAAAATGTAATAGCATCAATGCCCCAAATATATTCCTAATTTCAAAATTTCTGGTCCACGGTGTCCTCAGGCAGTGGCGTGCCGTCATTAGAAGTGGTGGATGCGCCGCTTCCCTTGTATTTTCTAAAAAATAAATACATATTAATTTTAATTATATGAAAATAATCGCACAATATTTTATTATAGCCGCATTATGTATCTTATTACAAATTTCTATACTACACGTAAAAAAAAAGATAAGATCGTTATTGTATATTCGAATATTAGTGGCGGAGTGGAAGCGCTGTATTGTCAGCATCCAAAAAGCCAGATTCGCGCATGCGTTTTACAGAGCACCAACCTCACCCGGTTTAGCTGGTGGAAGCCTACAACCTCGGGTGGCTGCTGCACGTATAACGCATCCAATTCTATCCAGGACCGGTTCCGGGCCGTTAGCCGCCCGCCTGCTAGATATTTGGCCGCCCTCGCCCGATTACGTGAATCACGAGTAGATTTATAACTTAACCCAACCGATAAGAATTTACGTACTGGTATGTTTTTATGATAGTTTTCTGTATAGTGACAGGAGAATTAAAAAATCCGTTAAAATATTTGATATATTTATTCCGCTCTCCGATTTTATATTACTTACGGATTTCGATGTTAAACCAGTGATATTACGATTTCGTATGTCCCATCTTTAAGGGGATGTAGAAAAAAACGTGTACAATTCTTGTATAATGTTAAAAAATTAATTGTTACTTTGGTACCATAATTTACAACTAAATTTAATGAAAGAGAGTCACACCAGGTACAGAAAAAGCTCTAGAATTTATTTTCCCTAAATTTACGATTTATGTATCCGTTTGTCTTTCCACTTTTTCCCGAGACTACAAATATTCCAGTACAAAGTAACTGGTTTTGATTTATTTCTACTTAAGAAGTAGTTAAATAATTAATCGATTAGGAAATTGGGGACATAAACAAAACCCTGATGAAAGAGCCGAAATTTTACTTAAACAAAAGCTTAACCGAACCAATCTCTAGCCGAGTACAGTGGGGACTGATTTCTTCGAAATATTAGATGTAATAAAGACAGACATTTTTCCAGTTCAACGAGAGTGACCGAAAAGTTGTAAATTTTGGAAATTTCCGTGGACAACACCTGGTCCTAAAACGAATTAGTTAGAAAACAAACGACGGACAATCTATTAAGTTTAACATATTTAGACTTTTACAGCTATGGTGAGAAACGTTTAAAATTTACAAGAACCCTGTCGCGTCTTTTGAGGTATATTAGTGATGCGACAAAAGAAGCATTTGACATTGCCAAATCCCGAGGGTATCGGCACCCTCGGGATTTGGCAGCCCGCGTGCATGTACAGTACACACCGCACACCTAGCAGGACCGTCTCTGATTCCACTCGTAGGGAGCTATTTGACTAAGTGGTTAAGATTTAAAGAGTAAAGAATATTTTATGTTATTTTCATGTACGTTTCATTACAAAGTTATATTTAATTATAATTTTCTTTAAAAGTATATTCATACAATTGAAGAATGTTTTGTACCAGGTATGTATATCCACCACACATTTTATTTCACCAAGTAAGTTTTTATAATTTTATTTTTAATTTTAGCCCTTATATCGTGGCTAGCGATTCGGAATGTAATTGCGATATTGAAAATTTATTTTAAAAAAGTTTTGGCTCGAGATCATATAATGAAAAAGAAAACATTATTAAAAGAGAAAGGCCAATGCCTAAGTTAAATATAAACGCTTCAATAAAAAAATTTGTTCGATATTTTCACGATAAAATGGCTCTGTAAATGCATAAAAATGCATTTACAGAGTGAAATTAGTGTGTGGAATAAGAATGTCTTTGACAATTTAGCTGGCAAAAGACACGAAAAATCGTCGATTCTTTCGTATTTGAAGCAATTTGGAAATCGAAGCGGAATAGAATTTAACATTAGTAAATAATATAAAATAAATATTGAAAATTGTAACGAGATAATTATGGGTAATAGATATATTATATCTAAATAAATAGATGTTATATGTTTTTATCAAAGCAAGAATTGGCATTTAGAGGGCATATGGAATATATTGGATCTAATAACAGAGGTAATTATATTGAACTTGTTTATTTATTAAGTATTATTTATTAAGTATAGTTTATTTAAAATTACCAGTTAATTCTTTCTTTAAAAATACATTTAAAGAATTAACTGATTGCCCCTGGAAGTCGGCTTCTTATAGAAACACAGCTTCCCTATCATCAAATGTCACGGCACGCCACTGGTGTCCTTAGATATAAAGCAAAATACAGGCAAACACACACATCCGTGGGGGTGTTTGGAGATAGGAAAACAAAAGCATACATAGAGTAATTTTTTGGATGGGCTATATCTCGCTAAGGGTCGCTCGTAGAGATATGGTTCCTTTGACTTTTTTGTTCGTATGAGTATGTTCTACAGCTCTGTTAAGGTTCCAAACGTATCATTCAGAACTTGAATTGAGCTTAAATTATGCTTCTGCATCCTTATTTGTAGAAGATAAAAAAAATTTTAAAATAATATAATTTCTTCAAATTTTTGAATTGTAAACAATAAAATATTTGTCTATTAAATAACTTTTTAAGATCGGATTTCGTCGTAAAAGCTGGATCAACGTGACTGGTAAAATTACCAGTCACGTTGATCCAGAAAATTCAAATCAAAACAAACAGTGCACTCTAGTGGACGATTTAGAAATTTGCCGTTATTTTTTAAAATTAATCTTTTTGAAGTATTTATCGATGTAATGTCTAAGTGTAAATGTTTCTAGAACTTTATCTTTCGGAGTGTCTAAAAAACATAATAAAAATAATAAATTATGATAGGAACATAGGATGTAAAAATGAAATGAAAGAGCTCTTATCCTCTGAAATTTCGGAAAAATTGACTTGTACGATAAATGGGAGAGAGGGAGAGAAAAATCTCCCTCTCAAATGTTCCTACAAAAAACAAAGAAAATAAGAAAGCGAGAAATTCATTTACTATCTAATGTAAACTTATACAATTATCTTTATCACACAAGAAGAATGATCCGTCATTCTTCCCGAACACCGTAACGAGAGGAGCGAAAAACCGACCTGACCTAACCTAGCTTAACCAGAATCTCAATCCTCATAACACCTATTCAGGAAAAAACACCATTAGAATGTCACGTCCGATGATGATACTAGTTAAGTCCGGGTGTCACCTTTGAGATTCAAATCCATTGTCATAGACTGAGTGATAAGTTCGGCAGATACGAAGCATTTCATAGGAAATACATTGAACCACAATAACCATCAGTACCTTATTTAGACACCGATTCAAGTATAGTGATGTCGCTATTAAAAAGATTGTCACGTTAGTTAAAAGATTTTAGATAAAATGGTTTCTTAAAATCGAAATTAATAGCAAATAAAATTCGTAGAAAATGTAACATTCCTGTTGTATTTGAAGAAGTCAGATCAAGAAAATGAAAACGTTTATTCGATTATAAAGAAACAAATACATGTACTCGTATAATACTCCCGAAACAAATTTCTTCGGGAACTATTTTTTAGCAATATTAGATGGAAGAATAAACTCTACAGAAGAAAGATTTAATCTAAAATTTTTCTTCCCTACTTTTCCTTATAACAAAATCTTTAATAGCACTATCAATATCGATTACATCAGTCGTTTCTTGCTCAATAGCCAAAATAGGCAGATTAGTCAATCTTAGTGTACTCATTGTCGATCATAAATAATTTTTGATTAATTAACTTCAGTTTAGAGAAGCTTCTCTCACAGCTGACATTGCTTATGGCAATTGTATATATTCGAAGCAATATTATTATATTAGGCAGCGTAACTTTCAGCTTAAATTGCATAATAAATTGTAATAAATCAAGTGGGCTTGAATTCATTAATTCATTTTTATTGACCGTGGCAGCAACAAAAATCCTTAGCCGCACGCGTTCGAGCTTGAACTCTTCTTTGTAAATGTCATGAGATACATGTTCTAAATTGAAGTCGTGGTCGTCAATATCCAGTAGTTTAGCTGGCGTAAGAAAGATTTGTTCGCCAAATTCAGTAGCTGTTGAAACATCTCATGAATTTCTACAGTTACCATATCTAACGAAGAAAACAACTTTCTTCTCAACTCGTTTTCGTGGGACAAGGCTTCATCTTTACTTCCGTCGCCCAAAATTTGCTTCGTCGTTATTCGTCTAGAGATTCCATTAAAATGCCTAGGTCTTCACACAAACTTTTAGCATAACTCAAAGCACCCTCTACCGATTCATCTCGTTTTTCTGTGAATAGCGTCTGCAAAGCACTTATTTTTTGAGTATACTGATACACGTTGAGTTCCTCTGTTTGTAAATAATTTTGGGCGTCATTGACCTCATGCAGTACAGGTTTCCAGAGGCCCAAAAAACATATAAAAGAAAATGATTACATTGTGACTAGCAAAGCTCCTGCGTGTTTAAGCTTTCGTCTGCCTCTCTCAGTTTTTCTAGAGTTGTCAAAATAACCTTATAATGGTTCCATAACATATCTACTGCTTCAGCTCTTGCTCTCCATCCTGTATCCTGAATCCTTTTTAATGTCTTTCCTGTAGCAGCAATTAGAACTTCCCACGGTGTATGGACGCGGAAAAGAACGCATAACAACGTTCAAATTACCGAAGAAAGTTACGGAATTCGTTTCAATTGAAGCAGCATGCAAACAGATCAGGTTTAAGGAATGGTTTGAGCAAGGTACGGCATTGGGATTTATGTCTTTGAGCCGGACGTTTTCAGCTTCTATGTTTTTGCGGAGTTGGATCTCCTCTAGTCTCCTTAATATTAATTCAACAATAGGGATTTTGCCTTCCCTAGCAAAGCCCGGGGAGGGTGCCCCCTTTGAAACCCTACGCTACGCCACTGATGTTTTGTGTTGTATGCTACGCAGCAATGATACAACCAATGTGACTCCGTTACAATGTTTAAATAAGCTGCTTAACTATGCGATCCCTTCCCGAATATAACACAAAATATGTGAAAAATTAGATTTTGCCGATATAATTAAGGATTTCACTGAAATCGAAACACGGAGATTAAATTTTATAATATAGTTCTTGTATTTTTCTTAATTTTTGTCTCCGAATTCTTTACAACTTCGTAATACTGTAGTTTAAATTATATAATTTATATACTTTTATTTTCGTATTTTTTGTATACTTAGATTGAAAAAATGTCTTTACTTTAAATTTATTTTGTTTTTAAATAAAATTGTGGTAAAAATTATATAAAGTATAATTTTTGAAGTCCGCATTTCATGATTGCCCCTGGCATCGCTGTCGCTAACGGCGGCCCTGCGTTCGGCCATATAATTACTATTTTTTGTTTTAATTTTGTCTAAATGTTAAATCCGAATAAATAATTTATGGATGGTTTTTCGTAATTTGTAACAAAAATTTATTTTACTATAAATAAGCACTATAAAAATACTTTTGAATACTTGTTTAATGTTTTCTTTTACTTGAAAATTGGAACACAGAAATGACTAAAGCACTATATTGACTAATCACGTTCCAAGTTTGCATTTCTAGAATTTTCTAATTTATAAATTATTATATAATCTGATTGGATTATATCTAAAGTTCACTGATAAGATATATTCCATTTAGATATTAAAAAATAGGAAAATACGGTATCAGTTAAAAAACTTTCGTAGGGCGCCTCTAGCGGAGAAATTATCGTCATTTCGTCATTCTTGTAATCAAACATGTGTGTTCAAAGGAGCATACGAAATTGATTATTTAGTTTTTGGTTGTTGAAAATAAATTACGATTAAAGTGAGTAATTTATAATGAAATTATTGATAGTATTTTGTAGTGTACATTTATTGTATACTTAACAGCGCTATCTCTATTTAAATAGTCTGCTTTTAATTTGGTAAACATTAGCTTAAACGCATAGCATTAGTATAAATAACCAATTTGGTTAATTATTAGAATAGGTTAGGTTAGATTAGAACGTGTGTCCTCACTGTGCGGCCATGACGGTGCACGTAGGTAAAGTTTGACCGCATAAACATCAGTTTGGGCTTTTAATTCTCAATACATTTAACTTAAAAGTTCATAATTTAGTTCATTAATATTTTCCTGTGTTACAATTAAATAAAAATATGGTGCAAAACTGAATAAAATAAATTTTTCATTCATTTCCAAACAGCTGATCAAAGCAATGTAAAATAAATAAATAAAACCCCTCTAATTATTTAATTAATGAGATTGTTTAATAAAAATATATTCAAATTATTTCAGAATATTTTGATCTGAATGGAATAAATTTGTTTGAAATTCCTGATTATTTTCTAAATAAATTTTCTTCTAATAGGATGATTATTATGAAATATTGCGATATTTTGTATGAATTAGAAGTTGTGAAGTTGGATCATGTAATATTTTGTTGGATATTTAATTGCTGAAGTGATAATGAAGTTGCATCTTCATGACAGAAAATAGTGTGACGTGAGCGAGCGAGAATATGTGGCAAGATGAGGTGATGATGTTTCATGCTCTTGTTTATTACAACCACACAGACAAGAGCGAGAAACAGAGTGTGAAATGTCTTCACCTCTTCTCACCACATACTCTCGCGCATTCAGAAAAGTTGCTCGCTTGTGTCTGCATAGTTGTACCCTAACATTTATCCCCAATTCTATTCAATCTCTGTAATTTAAGAGTTAATTAATACAATATTTTGGGCCAAAAATAGGCTTTTGCACGCCAATTTGGCACTTTTTGGCAAATTTTGAAAAAAATTGGTATTCGATTGTTTGGATAGTTAGAGTTTAAAAATACTGATGATTGTGAGTGCATTAATGCAAAATCTTCAATCTGTTGTCATTAGATGTAAACTTTGTGGACATAAAATAGGTTCAACTAATCTTATATATCTATACTAATATTATAAAGAGGTAAAGTTTGTAAGTTTGGATGTAGGAGGTAATCTCCAAAGCTATTCATCCAATTTCAAAAATTCTTTCACCACTATTTAGAATGGACCTTCAGGGTGGACATAGGCTGTATATTATTTTGTTAAACATTCATATAAATTAAAAGATGTCATCTAGGTAAACATTATATTTTTGGTGTCAGCGGGTGGCAAGGGACAAGACACGTACGTATATGAGATAGGTAACCTCATGGCATGGTTAGCGAGATACACAGTGCACATGTCTGAACTTGTGATATATAAAATTACATGTCCTGACTGATTCATCGTTGCCTAGAGCAAACCGCTGAACCTAAGTAGGTGAAATTTGGTATACAGTTAGGGTATGTCATGAAAATGCACACTAAGAAGGGATTTTTTGAAATTTCCCCATGAGGGAGAGGGAGAGGATTAAGGCTTAACCCAAAGAACGTCTTCTACTGTACTATTTTAGATGCAATTTTTTGTTTTTTATAGTAACAACTAATGTTGAGAATCTTAGTGAATTATTTAGGGAGGATTATTTATATCAAATTGCAAATTCCACATGGGTGAAGCTGCGGGTAACAGCTAGTTTTCCAATAAATTTGGAGAAAACTAGCACTGTTTTACAAACAAATTTTAGCTTCCAGAAGAAAACAAACATTTTTGACCTCATGTTCACAAACTATAGCTTAATATTTAATTAAATTCCAAAATTTTCAGATAATTTTTAGTTTTTTTCCTGTAAGTGTAACTGAATGTCACTTGAAAATTTTAGACTTTATTATATCTTATTTTGCAAGTCACAGTTAGCCTTGAAATCTTTAATTCACCATAAATAGTCACACTATGGTGAATTAAAGATGTATGAAATTTGTTGGTTGATTTAAGATAAGTAACAAAAATTACATAATGATTTTCATCATTGTTCTTTTCTTTTAATTATTAATAGTAAGATTATTTTTTAATCAAAAAACTTGCTATTAATGTTAATTTGAAGGACTGTTTATTTGAACTATTAATAATTAAGATATTCTAGAATTAATATTAAGATATTCTAGATTATTAAAAAGTATTTTGCATTGAGCTTCATTAACTATAAACTTTCTTATCATAATTACTGTTTTTTTATTTTCAATGTGATTTATAGAACATTTTTATCGAAAACGTTAGATTATTAAAATCTTTTGACTGCTGGAAGTAGTATTGAGGTGTTAATTGTTGTTTGTAGAACATTTTTATATATACTGTAATGTATTAGAGTAGAATTCTGGAAACTTGACTCTCAATAATTTGACATTCCATAAAACTCTGTGTCATCCAAATAAAAAAATATATATACATGCAGTCTAGCTTCTGAGTACAAATTCACTGAGTACGGCGTTAATAAACTTCATTTAGTATTCACACAAGTACTTTCGACGTTTGTATAACCGTCGTCATCAGGCGAAAAGAACAACAGTTTATTAACGCCGTACTCAGTGAATTTGTACTCAGAAGCTAGACAAATATTGGCGTGAGTTATTTAAATTTATTTTTACATGCAGTCTAATTTTTTACTTCTATAACTTAACACTGCAATCAAATAAGTTAGTGTTCTTCACTAGCGACACTTGATAATAACATTACAGTAGAGCATCGATTATCCGAATCAATTGGGGACTGGGTTATTCGGAAAATTGATTTTTCGGATAACCGATTATGTACTAAAAAATATATTAACCTATCCCATGTTGAAATTCGTTCAAATTCTGGCATGTCCTTAAGTACCCTCTCGTGGTCACGCCTGTGCTGCCAGCTAAAACACACGTACCGACAAAAATAATATTGTGGTAGCCCAAGACATAGCCAAAGATTGCAGTGCCACAGCACTAGTGGAAATTTAAATTTGCCGACTGAAAAGCTTTCGGTTGATCGACATTCAGATAATCAATGCTCTACTGTAATTCCACATGTTAACAAAGAATATAACCCTTTTTCCAAGGTGTTATTTCAAAATGCTGATGATGCAAATGTCACTAACTCAAAAGTAGCCACTGAATAACCAATATTTTTTAAATTAAAATTTAATTTCAAATAGAAATAGTCATTATCGGTACATAGTACATATATGAATTTATTACAGTACATATAATATTTCTATGAAAATTCCACTATTTAGATTAGCATCATCATTGTCATTTTAGTAACTTATCACCTTCTCAGTCCATATTAAATTGAGTTTGTGGGATTCTACTATACTATATCTTTGAGAAAAATGAAAGACTGACATTATACAACAATCTGATAATAAAGCATTCATTCTATAACTTTTTATGTGATTCATCAGTAAAAATTTGCTTAAAACAATTTTTAAGTTTTTGTTTCTATAATTATTTTATTTTAGGATAATTATACTATTAGCTAGAAATGTTTGTTCCCATTTCAATCATGTGACAACTGTTAATTAAAACTGTAAGCATGGATAATAAAAACTTAAATTTACTGGCTTTAGTTTTGGGCTACACGTAAATACTTTATTCAAAAATTAACAAATCTCCACATATAAATTGAATAGTTACCAACTATCAGCATTTTGTATGCTCCATCAGTGGACAGGCTACTTTTCCCTTTTGTCAGCATTTAAAGAATTTGTTGTTATCACATAAACACTTCATTTAATGAGTCTAATACTAACATATAGTTCCTATATGCTGATGATATTGTATGTGAACCAACTGAAATGAACCAAAATGACGTTCTCAGATTCATTCAATTGGGAAAGAACCAAGATTGATATATGTGTGTTGGTATAGTTACAAGAATTTTAGCTCAGATATGATAATTTTAAATGGTAGATATGATAAATTGCTTCATCAAGCCTGGCAATCAGTGGCGTACCGTGGGTGTCAGCCGCCCGGGGCGGAGGAAAATTTCGCCCCCTTTTTAGGTATTTCAATTTAAAAGACCCAAAATACAGTTTTGTCACAGAACATGCGATGAAAAATTCGGTGGTAGTGCAGCGACCTGTTTAAAATAGTTCTATTGGATATTAGTGGTGTATATGAACGCGAATGAATCGTACAAGCAAAAAAAAAATGGTCAACAGGTTTTGCAGGATTTCCTCGGATGAAAAAATTACTAGTTCACCCAGACGGCGAGCCGATTCCCAGACTGTCCGGACGATAGCACTATCGTAGGCGCGATGCAAGTATAGATTAGGATGTTTCAAATTTTTACAAGCTATTATTATTATTTATTGTGAAATTTTGCCGCCCTTTAAAAAGTGCCGCCCGGGGCGGGCCGCCCCTGCCGCCCCCACTACGGTACGCCACTG